>NW_015374267.1:422833-429379 GCF_001272555.1 Dufourea novaeangliae | reverse complement strand
TTCAAATGTAATCCATGACGAGGAAAACTGATGCTCGTTTAACAGTGTAAATCCGATCGAAACCTGTTGCAATCACATAACCACTAAACAGAGGCAACACTTTTCTTCGTCATGCAATACATTCGAAGTTTAAAGAGTGTAGATTAGTACCCTATAACGGCTGATTCGTCTTGGCCAAGCACTCAACTTGTAGCTGAAAGAACGTAGATTAATCGCCTGTCAGTGGCAATAACAATAAACGACCAGAACACTGTTAAAATCACACTTTATTTGCAACGGTTGACACTGTATCTCGTCGTGCGTACCCCGGTTAGTTCACTTTGGACAGCTCGTACATCGTTATACGGACAACTTTCGGTTAGCTGAAGCAGTCAATTTGTAGCTGAAAGTACGTAGATTAATCCACTGTCATTGATAATACCAATAAATAATCAGAACACTGTTAAAATCGCATTTAATCGCGGAATACCACTATTTGTTTGACCGGTGGCGCCATCCGTGGCGAACCGCTGAAACTGGTAGCCATATAATTGGCTAGCAGTTTCAGCTTCTCCCCACGGATGGCGCCACCGGTCAAAAAAGTAGTGGTATTCCGCGATTAAATGCAATTTTAACAGTCTTCCACTCATTTATTGTTATTATCAATATTAGAGGATTAATCTACGTTTCCTAAGCTTCAAATCTAATGGTCAGTCAAAACGATAACTGTCCGTACAACGTTATAAGAGATGTCCAAACGGGAACTAAACGCCGAGCGGATAACAAAACAGTGGCAACCTATTAGATACGACACAGTGACAAACTATATACGATACCCGTAATATAAGTTGTATATGATAAATAAATATGTACATACATCTCACAAGACGGGGTCTATTAGGCATGCTCCGGGGGTTCTATGACCCCACTTTCTCACCACAGGGGGTCCCTTACTTATGCTCCGGGTGGCATTCGATACGAGTACTTTTGTTCGATACCTACTTGGTATCGCAACCGCTGACTACGGTCACCGGAGTCAGAACTTGAGAATCTATTCGATAACAATTTATGATTTATGTAACCGAGAACTAATAATGTATAATAAGCTTTCTAAAAAGTCGATTTAACTGTGTATTACAGACATTGCACAGATCTTCTTTATTTATTGCAAATATTTATGAAATTAATTGTTATAGTGGCGTCGAGTGGAACTACGATCATCAGAATGGTTGGTTGAGAATCTATTCAAACACTGCACAAAGTACTATGCCGATCAAGTGAGTTACTCTAACTTTGAAATTCCATTTGATAGTTTAAAACAAAATGCATATAGCTTAATGAAATATAAACGATTACTATTCGCGCCATCTTTCAAGAATATTGAACCGATTACAAAGTAACTATTAGTTTAGAAGTATTATCAATATATCGAATAGTTACTTTTTTGAATCACTTTTTCGTCTGTGCACCGGAAGTGCCGACTAGGTTTTCCGGTGGTGTAGGTAGAAGACCGCGGCAGCCACGGTTTCATACGTCTGCCCATTTTTCCAAATATCTATTGTTCTTTTATCGAAGTATCGCGGTTGGTGAAACTTTTTTGATCATGGTATATTCGAGGATCCTCGTCTGAGTTCCAGTTCCCTTGTTCGACGCTTTTCGAGCGAAAAATTTCTATTCAAAGGGAACGATGTTTCGAACGCGCTACTACGAAATTGTTACTACATACAAAGAAAGACAGAAGTAGATTGTAATTGACCCAAAGAGAAATAATAACTACAAAACGTAAGTCATTGTTTTCTAACATGTTTCCTTACAAAATTAATATATTTGATCATCGCTACATATGTATTCATTATATTCATGGACATCAAATGAGTTCGTCTTACTAGTCAGTTAAAATGTATTTAATCATTTACTTCGACACTCAGATAGCACACAGACGGTTTAAAGACGCCTGTTTGCTCAGACGTAAGTTAACATGAATAAACATTGAGCGTGACGACAACCTGCTGGAAATATCAGTTAAGGTATAGTTTCTTCGAAATTCGATTACGTATAAGTAATATAAATATCTTTGTTAGACTTAACTTAAACACCGTTTAGTACGAATATCAATCGATTATAAATCTTACAGGTTGTATACATCATAACCTTAAACTTTGTTTATTCCGTCACTCATTTCGCAATCGTAAATAAACTGTAATATTTCAGTACGGCAATGACTTAAACAACGCGTAATATATTTCGAAAAGAGAAAGAGAAGGGGTCTGTATAACTAATGTACTGAAAATAGATGGTCTCCCGATAACATAAAAAAAACGAGTTTCGCGAGCGTATAAAAACCGCCTGAAACCGCCGAAGGGCGCGCTCGTACGATCGAGGAATCCAGCTGTCGGACTATAAATCTGTTGAACGGTTTGCTTTGTATTCCGGAAATTTATTTGAACATTTTTTCCGCGACCGGGCAGGTTTCGACGAGCGGAAATTCTCTTGCACAGTTTCACGTGTTCGCGAATGACCAATGATAATCAAGTCTTCCATCTCTTCGTCGTGATTTTTAATTGAAAAAAAAAACAATCCATTATTCTGGAAATCAAATTGCATTTTACGAGAATCGCGAATTTGCTTTGAAATTTCATTTAATTCTATTCCTGGGATCTGAGTACTCTGTGGGTTTGGTGCATCCAAATGAAGATACCTACTAAACGTTTCTGACAGTTTCTCCATTTATATGAGGGAAACCTGAATGAACCTACTGGTATACACATTTCCTGTTTATTTATTCATATGTTTACAAAAGTAGCTAAGAGCCTAAGCTGACTAATTGACTTTTCTGTTTGGATGCATTATTCAATTAATAATTGAATTTCCAAGCAGTGTTATTTTAAGAACTAAGACTTAAGAGCTTCCTGTCTTTCTACTGGTTAATGTAGGTTAGATTAACTGAAACTGTAGGCTTTACGGGTTCTTTTTCATATTGATACGGATAGATATCAAAAGCTTTAAGACAAGGGAAGTGGGATTGCGGTGTGAGAAATGGCATAATGATTATCCACTAGGTGTTACAATTGTACAGTTTATTCGCCAAAGTATCAGAAAACTAACTAAACAGTTCTGTGTCAATCAATCATTTTCCATATTTAACAATGACTGACACAAGCTGTATTGAAAAGGGAAGGCTCAGATTTTCTATTGACAGGAGACAATAAAGAACCTTGAAAGATTTACATATAAGGTTCTTTATTGTCTCCTGTCAATAGAACATAATGTTTCAATCGAACAAGCTGTCAAAGGATGTGTCATGTCCTAGTATCATAAACATTTACTTGATCTTTGTGACATGAAAATAGCTAGAGTGTAAAAAGGGATAACTAAAAGAAAGAATTTAAGCTTATAGTAATTTATTATACAACAATAGTTCTGTTTACAGCACCATGAATTATCATAGTTACAAGACCAGAGGAGCTGATAAATGGGATTTAAATCACTAGTCTGTGGAAGGTAAGAAAAAGATGAGATGAAAAATCAAAAGTTTCTTGACTTTATCATTGCTGGAATCACCATTATAATTGTTTCAATCCTCCAGGATGTTCCCTCGAGACGGATACGCGCTGTCGTTGGCATGGAATGGCGACGTGGAAGACGCGGTTGACCCGTTTAAAAAAGATCACCCTCGCATCTGTTGCTGAGTGCAACAGATCCCCGATCCGGACGGAGAAGCCCGGGGCCAGGAGAAGGAGAGAGAGGAACAACGCACGCGTGCACGATGAAACGTCGAACCTTTTTTTTGTTTTTTTTTGTTTCGTCGTCCGGCCTAACTCGATTCTCCAGCAAATTTCCATGTCCCGTTGGTCCAGTTTTTTTTCCTCGACATACACGTTCGGGGCGAAATTCGGGGCGCGGAAAAGCTTTGAAAATGGCTGAAAGATTGACGAGGCTCGGGAATAAACCGAGTTCCGAACGGGAGAATCGGAAATAAAATCGCGCGTAGAACTGGACTATTTTCGGTCTTCTGTAAACATATACACGCGAAAGTTGGAAGACGTATGGCGTTTAGGAAACGATACACACCGGACTGTTTTCTATTGTGGTACCCGCCTGGCTTCATACCGGGGTAAATCATTTAACGTCTGGGGAGATTAAGATTGATAGTCGTTTAATCTCCACTTATCAAATGTATTTCCAGCATAGAATTAATTGGAAACTCGGTGGAAACGATGGAGCGTCACGTATAAGCAACGGGGGAATATCTCCGTATGTGGAAACAGAAGTTTTATATATGGAAATAATTTATTGTACACAACATGGTCAGTGTACGAATTGTCTCCGGTGAGTTGTAAAAGGTCTCCGACCTATACGAACGAGGGGTTTCGACATTGTTTATCTTGCTGTTCTAGGAACGAGTCTCCAAAAAAAAAAAAGAAAGGAAACACCTCGAGCCAGGGAGTCATCGCTTGGAATCAAACGACCCTCTCCCCTCCCCCATTGAAAACCGAGGGTTCCCGATCCGGTCGTTGCTCATTAAAAGAACCACGGTAACCACTTCTGGTCCCGGTGCCTCGTGCGCGCGGAGGCTCACATTGTGTGGCGACTTTGACCCCGTGGTCGGTACGGTACGGTACGGGGAGGGGATAGAGGTAGCGCGACAGAGAGAGAGTGAGAGAAAGAGGAAAGAACACCACCAACGGTGTCCGGTTTTCGAGTCTCTCCTCCGCATCGTCGCGAAATATCGCCGGGTGGGGGAGTAATAGAGACGGCTGACGCCGTGTCGGGTGAACAGAGAGAGGGCGAGTGGTCACGATGAAATCGAGAAAGACGCGTCTCTCTTGAAGGAGACAGTAAAAGCCGTTGCTGGAGGTGGTGGGGTGTATGGTAGAGGGGGATGGAGCCACGGGAGATGGTGGAACGGGCGCGAAGATGTTGGCGCTGGCGAGAGAGGTAGCGACACAGGTCTGCAAACGCTGATTGGACGAGGACAGAGGGTAGCTTGTGTTGTGTGTGTGTGCGTGCGTGCGTGCGTGCGTCGAGTGACTGTCATGTAGTAGTGGCAGTGTAAAGAGAGAGAACGGAAGGCGGAGAAAGAGGAAGTCGGCCAGGCGTATGAGCGCGGGCGAGAGACAGAGTGACGAACAGTAAGGGAACGCGCGCGGCTGAAACAGGCGGCGTGGAGTTTGAGGGGAGGGGGAAGCACCGGGGCTTTTGAAAAAGTTTTATCTTGCCGGCGCGCTCGGCCTTTCAGACGCTACCGAACGCCGGTACGCTCTTGTACGGTCCGTGTCCGCCGCGTGTTGTTCCGCGAGCCTTCCTCTCTTTCGCTCTCTCTCTCTTTCTCGAGTTTCGCTACCGCGGCGGTCAGTTTTTGATATCAGTGCCCTTGAAGGGGAGGCTTGGGTTACCAACCATACCATATCATACCATACCATACCACGTTCCACACAACGGCGTGGTTTCACGACCGCGGTACACGGGTAGAGAGACACAGTTGAATATCGGAAGGCACACCAGTAGGACCATAGAGACCAGTGAGGTGGCGAAGAGGTCGCGGGTTACGCTCTTCGCCCGGGAACCATGACAAACCCGGGGCTGACGAGATGCTGCTTGGTTCTACTGCTGATCGGGACTCTCGCTGTCGCCGCGTACGAGGTAAGTCTTTTTTTGACACATGTTTCCTTGGATCGTATACAGTGACTCGCAAGTTTGTTCACGGAAGGGTGTCACTTAGAAAAATTGTTCACAATAGGGTGATCAAAGTAGTAATAAAGGGAATATAGAAATTGTAAGTGTTATTTTGGAAGTCTGTGAACAAATGTTTGGGTCATTGTATATGTGCTCTGATGATTAAGAAAGTAACCCGAGTTAATTGAATATTCGGCGAAAATTCTTTCGTATTATTGTAACTCAAATATGTTCAATTTTGTTTTACATTTTTCACTCTGACCACTTTCATGATCATATGTATTTCACCCTGGAACGACACTTTTGGGGTCATCTTGAAAGGAAGCAGGTAGGACCCTTTTACCCATACGTATTTTGATCCACCTTGAGATCATGCTGTCGGGTATCTTGTTGCTTAAAGTGTCTATAGAAGAATCTTGTCTTGGGTGAACTCTAGAGTGTGTCGTTCTAGAGTCAATCTTTCCTAACAGCCAGCCGACGATCAAGCAAATCCCCAAATTTCATACTTTATCAGTGTGGTTATAAAACGTTTTCCTGTAGAACAACTTTAGGATCGTTCAGAACACTTTAGTGACTTCATCTGTTTCTTGTCTATTCCGCAGTGTTTCTAAAGTGTGTGTGTGTGTATATACATTCTCTTTGCATAATAGATGGTGACCCAGTGTATATCGGATTTTCCGTATGAATTCGAATGTGAATCTATCTCTCTGAACCTTAATGGTACCATTTCGGCGACCTTGACGTGTGCAGGTTACACACTGTTCATAGAATCGAACCAAATGTTTTGGACGAGTCGAATACTTGTTTCGTATATGTATTATATATGAGAGAGAGAGAGAGAGAGAGAGAGAGAGAGAGAGAGAGAGAGAGAGAGAGAGAGAGAGGTAGAGA